>NC_037668.1:105846396-105851428 GCF_003255815.1 Theropithecus gelada
TGTCACCCAGGCTGGAGTGCAGTGGCGCGATCTCGGCTCACTGCAAGCTCCGCCTCCCAGGTTCACGCCATTCTCCTGCCTCAGCCTCCGAGTAGCTGGGACTACAGGCGCCCGCCACCACGCCCGGCTAGTTTTTTGTATTTTTAGTAGAGACGGGGTTTCACCATGTTAGCCCGGATGGTCTCGATCTCCTGACCTCGTGATCCACCCACCTCGGCCTCCCAAAGTGCTGGGATTACAGGCTTGAGCCACCGCGCCCGGCCTGAAATTGTCTCTTAAGAGTTAATGGTATCTAGTATCAAATTTTCAACATGATATATTCTCACAGCTGCAGTCCTATTTTAGGAGGCTTCTTTAGACGATTATTTCAACCAAACCAACAAATAAGCAAGGTAGATCAATAATTCAAGACTCAACTCTGGAATCTCCCATTGTCGATTGTCTTTTTATTATTATTAGAAATTATTTCATGTAGAGGGTTTAATTGGAGCCCAGTTTAGTGTTTTTTTTTTTTTTTTTTTTTTTTGGAGACAGAGTCTTACTCTGTCACCCAGGTTGGAGTGTAGTGGTGTGATCTCAGCTCACTGCAACCTTACAACCTCTACCTCCCAGGTTCAAGTGATTCTTCTGCCTCAGCCTCCCAAGTAGCTGGGATTACAGGCATGTGCCACCATACCTGGCTAATTTTTGTATTTTTAGTAGAGATGGGGTTTCGCCATGATAGCCAGACTGGTCTCGAACCTCAAGTGATCTGCCCACATCAGCCTCCGAAAGTGCTGGGATTACAGGTGTGAGCCACCGCACCTGGCCCCCAGTTTACTTCTTAGGAATTTTTTTGAATAGAGAATAGAGAATACTAATAGTAGGTATATGAGGGTCCTATTTGTTTTGACAGTAGTACAGACATTTAAAACGGTTTAATATCTAAAGAATTTTCATTCTAAGTTATTTTTAAAAAGCTGTTTAGTTTTTCTTAGCCTCAAGAAGACTTTGCCTTTTAGCATAACATATATTCCTTAAAATATGAGGGAAAATGTTACTTAGAGAATATATACTGTGAGATACTGTCATCTCTTCATACCTTTTTTTTTTTTGCATCTGGCCTAATGGACATATTTATACATTATAAATATTGCTGATGCTGAAACTTCTTATCTCTTGGCTCTTTGGATAAGGCTGAAAGGGTATAATTTGGTGCTTAATAATGTGCCTGGGTTTAAATTTTATCATTTAGTTGTGGGATTTGGGGTAGGTTCCTGCTAATTTAATCTCTGTTTCTTCGTCTGTAAAATGTGGATTATTTATTTATTTCTTTGTTTGAGAGAGAGAATCTTACTGTCTCCTAAGCTGGAGTGCAGTGGTGCGATCTTGGCTCACTGCAATCTCCACCTCCTGGGTTAAAGTAATTCTTCTGCCTCAGCCTCCCAAGTAGCTGGGATTACAGGCATGCGTCACCACACCTGGCTGATTTTTATATTTTTAGTAGAGGTGGGGCTTCGCCATGCTGGCCAGGCTGGTCTCCAACTCCTGACCTCAAGTGATCCGCCTGCCTTGGCCTCCCAAAGTGCTGGGATTACAGGTGTGAGCCATTGCACCCGGCAAAATTTGAATAATAGTACTTACTTTATGAGCTTTTGTAAGGATTAAATAAATCAAATGAAAGCATTAGCACAGCACTGGCTGCATGTGAAATACCAAAACCAAAGCCTTGAGAGTTACTTCTAGAATTATAGAGTAGACATTCAAAAGTCTCCTCCACAAAGCAAAAAATGTCAAAAACAAAATTTTCAGAATAGTGAAAATGGATGAAGGACTTGCAAAAATTCAGAGAACACTGAATCAAGTAAAATGGCTGAATCTCCATAAGAGCAGTGAGTTCTGTGGATTTTTAATTTGCTCTCTTTCTTTTTAATAAAAAAATTTTGGGGGTGTGAGAGCAGAGTACAAGCTGTAGTGTCAGGAGTCATGGCAGGACAAGCATTTGGAAGTTTCTTCCACCCTGACCAAGTATTGGTTGAAAGGTGTGCTGTAGAAACTACAACCAAAGGAGGCATTATGGTCAGGCACTGTGAAATTTAAAAATGAGCGGGAGGATCACTTGAGCCTGGGAAGTCAAGGCTGCAATGAACCATGATTGTGCCACTGCACTACTGCCTGGGTGACCTGACAAAAACAGAAAAACCTACACACACACACACAACGGAGGCATTATGCTTTCAGAAAAATCTCAAGGAAAAGTATTGCAAGCAGCAGTAATAGCTGTTGCTGTTGGATCAGGCTCTAAAGGAAAGACTGGAGAGATTCAACCAGTTAGTGTGAAAGTTGGGGATGAAGTTTTTTTCCTAGAATATGGAGGTGTCAGGATTATTTCTTACTTTGTTTTATTTTTCCATAAGTTATTGGGATACAGGTAATATGTGGTTACATAAGTTCTTTAGTGGTGATTTGTGAGACTTTGGTGCACCTATCACCTGAGCAGTATATACTGCACCATTACTGCACCATATTTGTAGTCTTTTATCCCTCACCCCCCTCCCACCATTCCCCAAAGTCCATTGTATCATTCTTTTGCCTTTGCGTCCTCATAGCTTAGCTCCCATGTATCAGTGAGAACATATGATGTTTGGTTTTCCATTCCTGAGTTACTTCACTTAGAATAATAGTCTCCAGTCTCATCCCGGTCACTGCAGATGCTGTTAATTCATTCCTTTTTATGGCTGCACAGTATTCCTTCATCTATACATACCACAGTTTCTTTATCCACTTGTCAATCGATGGGCATTTGGGTTGGTTCTACAATTTTGATTCACAATTTTGCAATTGTGAACTGTGTTGCTATAAACATGCATGTGCAAGTACCTTTTTTGAATAATGACTTCTTTTCCTCTAGGTAGATACCCAGTAATGGGATTGCTGGATCAAATGGTAGTTCTACTTTTAGTTCTTTAAGGAATCTCCACACTGTTTTCCATAGTGGCTGTACTAGTTTACATTCCCACCAGCAGTGTAGAAGTGTTCCCTGATCACCGCATCCACACCAACATCTACTGTTTTTTTATTTTTTGATTATGGCCATTCTTGCAGGAGTAAAGTAGGTATTGCATTGTGGTTTTGATTTGCATTTCCCTGATCATTAGTGATGTTGAGCATTTTTTTCATATGTTCATTGGCCATTTGTATATCTTCTTTTGAGAATTGTCTATTCATGTCCTTAGCCCACTTTTTGATGGAATTGTTTTTTTCTGATTTGAGTTCATTGTAGATTCTAGATATTAGTCCTTTGTCAGATGTAGAGATTGTGAAAATTTTCTCCCACTCTGTGGGTTGTCTGTTTACTTTGTCAACTGTTCCTTTTGCCATGCAAAAGCTCTTTTGTTTAATTAGGTCCTAGCTATTTCTTTGTTTTTATTGCATTTGCTTTTGGGTTCTAGGTCATGAAATCCTTGCCTAAGCCAATGTCTGGAAGGGTTTTTCCAGTGTTATCTTGTAGAATTTTTGTAGTTTCAGGTCTTAGGTTTAAGTCCTTAATCCATCTTGAGTTGATTTTTGTATAAGGTGAGAGATGAGGATCCAGTTTCATTCTCCTACATGTGGCTAGCCAATTATCCCAGCACTGTTTGTTGAAAAGGGTGTCCTTTCCCCATTTTGTGTTTTTGTTTGTTTTGTCAAAGATCAGTTGGCTGAACTGTTTGGGTTTATTTATGTGTTCTCTCTTTTCTGTTCCATTGGTCTATGTGCCTATTTTTATACCAGTACCACACTGTTTTGGTGACTGTGGCCTTATAGTATAGTTTGAAATCAGGTTGTGTGATGCCTCCAGTATTCTTTTTGCTTAGTCTTGCTTTGGCTGTGCAGGCTCTTTTTTGGTTTCATATGAATTTTAGAAGTGTTTTTTCTAATTCTGTGAAGAATGATGGTGGTATTCTGATGGGGATTGCATTGAATTTGTAGATTGCTTTTGGCAGTATGGTCATTTTCACAATATAGATTCTACCCATCCTTGAGCATGGGATGTGTTTCCATTTGTTTGGGTTGTCTGTGATTTCTTTCAGCAGTGTTTTGTAGTTTTCCTTGTAGAGGTCTTTCGACTCCTTGGTTAAGTATATTCCTAATTATTTTATTTTTGTTTTGTAGCTGTTGTAAAAGAGGTTGAGTTCTTGATTTGATTCTCTGCTTGGTCGCTTGTTGGTATATAAAAGAGCTACTGATTTGTGTACATTAATCTTGTATCTGGAAACTGCTGAATTCTTTTATCAGTTCTAGGAGCTTTCTAGAGTTGTCTTAGGGTTTTCAAGGTAAACGATCATATTGTCAGCAAACAGTGACAGTTTAACTTTGTCTTTACTGATTTGGATGCCCTTTATTTCTTTCTCTTGTCCGATTGCTCTGGCTAGAACTTCTAGTTCTGTGTTGAAGAGGAGTGGTGAGAGTGGGCATCCTTGTCTTGTTCCCATTCTCAGAGGGAATGCTTTCAACTTTTCCTCATTCTGTATTATGTTGGCTGTGGGTTTGTCATAGATGGCTTTCATTACATTAAGGTATGTCCCTTGTATGCCAATTTTGCTGAGAGTTCTAATCATAAAAGGATGCTGGATTTTGTCAAATGCTTTTTCTGCATCTATTGAGGTGATCATGTGATTTTTGTTTTTAATTCTGTTTATGTGGTGTGTCACATTTATTGACTTCTGTATGTTAAGCCATCCCTGCATTCCTGACATGAAACCCACTTGATCATAGTGGATTATCTTTTTGATATGTTGTTGGATTCAATTAGCTAGTATTTTGTTAAGGATTTTAGCATCTATGTTCATCAAGGATATCGGTCTGTAGTTTTGTTTTTTGGTTACGTCCTTTTCTGGTTTTGGTATTAGGGTGATGCTGAATTAGGGAGGGTTCCTTCTTTCTCTATCCTGGGGAATAGTGTCAAAAGGATTGGTACCGATTCTTCTTTGAATGTCTGGTAGAATTCTCCTGTGAATCTGTCTGGTCCTGCACTTTTTTTTTTTTTTTTTTTTAGACGGGGTCTCCCTCT